>NC_067282.1:205641389-205670203 GCF_020740795.1 Apus apus
ACGTGAGGGGCCAGCGGGGTGACTCAGGGGTGATGTGGGGGGACAGGGAGGGGAGACGGGGGGACAGGGAGGGGCCAGCAGGGTGACACAGGGGTGACAGGGGTCACACAGGTGACATGAGGGGACAT
The DNA here is from genome assembly GCF_020740795.1 of Apus apus. Taxonomy (NCBI): domain Eukaryota; kingdom Metazoa; phylum Chordata; class Aves; order Apodiformes; family Apodidae; genus Apus; species Apus apus. Next base: position 205,641,518 of record NC_067282.1, read on the forward strand.
GGAAGTGACAGAAGGGGGCACAGGGATGACAGGGGAGGGCAGGGAGGGACACTGGGTGACATGGAGGACATAGGGGTGACACAAGGGGACACGGAGGGACACAGGGGTGACAGGGAGGACATGAGGGAGACAGAGGGAGAGAAGGGGAGACATGAGGTGACACTGGGGGGACATAGAGGAACGTGGTGGTAACACGGGGGTGGCACAGGGGTGACAAGAGGGGACATGGGATGACATGGGGACAGAGGATGACGTGGTGATAACATGGGGTGACACAGGGGTGACATGTAGGTGACAAGAGGGAACACAGGGGTGACTTGGGGGGACATGGGATGACACAGGGGACATATGGAGGACATGGGGACTCCTGACACCCCCCTTGTCCCAAAAGCCCTCAACATCCCCACCTCCCCCCCGTGCTCTGGGTAACAGGGCCATTCACCAGCACCACCAGTGCCACCAGCACCACCAGCCCAGCACCAGCAGAGACACCAGCACCAGGGGACATCACAGCAGGAGGTTCCTGAGGGGACAAACTGCCATCCCGGGGGGTCCAGGCCCTGGCACTGGTGCTGCTGGTGCTGCCAGGCACCTTGGAGAGCAACTGGTGTGCCAGGAGCAAGTGGAGATCATAGACTGATTTGGGTTGGAAGGGACCTCAAAGCCCATCCAGTCCCACCCCGGCCATGAGCAGTGACACCTCCCACCATTCCAGGCTGCTCCAAGCCCCATCCAACCTGCCCTTCAACACTGCCAGGGATGGGGCAGCCACAGCTTCCCTGGGCAACCTGGGCCAGGCTCTCCCCACCCTCACAGCCCAGAATTTCTCCCTCACATCTCAGCTCCAGCTCCCTCTGCCAGCTGGAAACCCTTCCCCCTGCTCCCATCCCTCCCTGCCCTTGGCCCAAGCCCCTCCCCAGCTTTCCTGGAGCCCCTTCAGGCCCTGGAAGGTGCTCTCAGGTCTCCCTGGAGCCTTCTCTTCTCCAGGCTGAACACCCCAACTCTCCCAGCCTGTCTCCAGAGCAGAGCTGCTCCAGCCCTCCCATCATCTCCGGGGCCTCCTCTGGCCTCTCTCCAACAGCTCCATGTCCTTCCTGTGTTGGGGACCCCAGAGGTGGCCCCAGCCCTGCAGGGGGGTCTCAGCAGAGCAGAAGGGACAATCCCCTCCCTGGCCCTGCTGGTCCCAGTGCTGGTGCCAGCCCAGGACACGGGTGGCTTTGGTGTCCCCGGGGCACAGCCCAGGGGCCGCAGGGCTCTGGGAGCCCCAGGCTGGGCTGTGCCAGCAGGTGAACACGCAGCTCCCCGCCGAGCCCGAGCTGGCAGCTGGCATCAGTGTCAGCAGCCCCGCGCCCAGCAGGACACCAGAGCTGGGCTGTCACGGGCTCTGGAGAAGCCAGGAGCAGCCCCCGGGTGCCTGGAGACCCAGCCTTGCCCCCTGAGCTGTCCTCGGGTGGGTTGTCCCCATGTCACCACCACCCCCATCGCCCGGCTGGCACTGGGCTGTGCTGGGGACAAGTGTGGCCACTGCTCCTGTCCCCCCCAGAGAGGTACTCGGGCACATCAGCTCATGGGGGTCCACCCTGCAGGGCAACTTCTGCTGGTTGAGACTTCATCTCCTGCTGCAGCAGGACTTGGGACAAGCTGGTGGGCACAGAGATGCTTGAGGCTGAGAACCTGGTGCAGGGCCCTGACATGGTGGCTCCTGGACAACATCCCCCAGCACCTCCTGGCCATCACCCCCAGCACCTCCTGTCCATCACCCCCAGCACCCCTTGGCCATCACCCCCAGCACCTCCTGGCCATCACCCCCAGCACCCCTTGGCCATCACCCCCAGCACCTCCTGGCCATCACCCCCAGCACCCCTTGGCCATCACCCCCAGCACCTCCTGGCCATCATCCCCAGCACTGATGAGAAGCCACCAGCACTTCCCCACCAGCACCATCCCACCATCAGCATGTGTGGTGACACTCTGGAGGCCAGAGGTGGCACCCAGGGGGACCTGGATAGGCTGGGGGGATGGCCCCATGACAACCACATGAAGTTCTACAAGCCCAAGTGCAAGGTCCTGCCTGGGGGAGGAGAAGGGGACACACAATTCAGCATGTGGCCCTCACCACGTGGTCCCTGTCAAGCTGCCCCCGGGACGGGGACCAACTTATGTGCTCCCTGGTACAACGTCCCCAGCATCTTGGTCCCAACAATGTGGTCCTCAGCACGTGGCCCCCAGGGTGGGGACCCCAGCAAGTGGTCCCTGTCGCACTGTCCCCAGCATCACGGCCCCAGTGAAGTGGCCCCCGGCCCATGGGCCCCTCCTTGCTGCCATCCCCACCCTTCCTTGCCCACCCAGCTCAGCAGGTCCTGAACAATTCCCTAATGGAGCCCAGGGGGGACCAACCCCTTCCTCCAGGACACCAAACAGATGCCACCACGTCACAACCTCTCAGAGCTGCCATGGGCTGAGGGGACACAGGGGACACAGAGGGGGCAGCAGGACCCTCAGAGGGGAAGATCCAGCCTCATGTTCTCCACCCCAGCTCCCTCCAAGCCAGCAGGGAGCCCTCCTGGAGCCCTCAGCTCCTCCCTGCCAGCTCTGGGGCTACTGAGCCCCCCTGGCTGGTAGCCCAGAGCAGCTGGAGCCCCGAGCAGCCCCGGGCTGGGACTGGTCTTGCCAGGATCCAGAACCCCCAGAGGCTGCAGCCATGGAAAGGACCAGCAGAGCCAGGGGAGGAACCGTGGGAAGGAGGAACAAACGGCAGCAGGGAAAGGAAACAAGCCTGGATTTCTGGTCCTGACACCGGGAACAGCCACGTTTCCCTCCTTCCCAGCTCCCTGGGAACCACTTCAGGCGGCGGCAGCGCCCAGAGCCGAGAGCTCCAGGAGCTTTTTCCCCTCCTGCTCGTCCACAGCTGCAACCCGCTGCTTCTTCCAGGCAGGAATTGCAGGAGGGAGGAGATCTCTGCCCACCCTCAGCTCCCAGGAGAGCAGCCAGCTCTCCAGAAGGCTGGGAAACCACCAGATCCTGCCCAGCCCCACCGCCCAGGGAGCAGCCTGTTCCCAGGAAAACTGGGAGCCGGCACCAGCGCTGGGGGAGGGACCTGGCACAGGGTCACAGCTTCCCCAGGGAAGGGGGGTTTACTTGTGGTGCCCACATCCCACCCCCCCACACCCCTGCCATGGGGATGGCAGAGGTTGGGGAGCCACGGCCACCCCTCACCACGTGTTGTCCCTGTTCCTCTTGGTCACACAATGTGGGACCTTCCAAGAAGGCATCACCAGCAGCAGTGGGACCAGCAGGACCAGGGAGGGGATTGTCCCCTCTGCTGAGACCCCCCTGCAGGGCTGGGGCCACCTCTGGGGTCCCCAACACAGGAAGGACATGGAGCTGGTGGAGAGAGGCCAGAGGAGGCCCCAGAGATGCTGGGAGGGCTGGAGCAGCTCTGCTCTGGAGCCAGGCTGGGAGAGTTGGGGTGTTCAGCCTGGAGAAGAGAAGGCTCCAGGGAGACCTGAGAGCACCTTCCAGGGCCTGAAGGGGCTCCAGGAAAGCTGGGGAGGGGCTTGGGCCAAGGGCAGGGAGGGATGGGAGCAGGGGGAAGGGTTTCCAGCTGGCAGAGGGAGCTGGAGCTGAGATGTGAGGGAGAAATTCTGGGCTGTGAGGGTGGGGAGAGCCTGGCCCAGGTTGCCCAGGGAAGCTGTGGCTGCCCCATCCCTGGCAGTGTTGAAGGGCAGGTTGGATGGGGCTTGGAGCAGCCTGGAATGGTGGGAGGTGTCCCTGCCCATGGCAGGGGTGGGACTGGGTGGGCTTTGAGGTCCTTCCAACCCAAACCAGTCCGTGATTCTGTTCCTCTGGCCCTGGGGGTGATGTCACTGGTCCCCGCAGCCCCAGTGTGTGCCCAGCCCTGCTCCCCTATCCCATTATCCCAGATCCCAGCACAGGCACCAGCACTTCCACAGTCCTGCATCCACTGGGTGGTTTTCCTGGGATCCACGGGCGAGGGTCGATAATTAGAGGCCGGTGATTGATCCCCAGGGACAGGGGAGGAGGGTGACCTGCAGGTGGCCTGTCCTTGCCCTCCATCCCCAGCCTGCTCCCATTCTTCTGCAAAGCTCTGGCTTCTTTTCCTTGCCTGGGGCTGGGTTAGGGATACATCTCTGGGATGGAGGCCATCCCAAGGGAATGCTGACTGCAAACCTCACCCTGCTCCTGAGCCAGCCCTGGGCTACCTGGAAAGCAGCAGTTGGGGCTTTCCCTGTGGTCTCCCAGTGCATCCAGCTGTGTCTGCTGGATCAGGTGGCTTGGAGGGACTGGAATGTTTCCCAGGATGCTCCTTTTGGAGCTCCCCACGGCAGCCACCCTCACAGCCCAGAATTTCTCCCTCAGAATTATCCCCCATGGCCATGCTGGCTCCTTCCCTTCTCCTCTGGGAGAGGAGCTGGGCTGCAGGGAATCATGCCCGAATTCCCAGGATCCCAGAGAGAGTGGGAACAAAATCTACTTCCCCTCTTGCCCTTCCCCCCAAGCCACGGGAGGTCCCTAAACTGGGATTTTCACAGCGTGTTGCTTGTCCCTCTCCTATGGAATTTGCTTTCCTTCCCTCTCCCACCAGCTCCCTGTGCCGTCCCAGCACATTCCCAGTGCCAGGGTACCTGGAAAGGAGCTGGGGAGTGACCCAGCATGATGGAATTTGCCTGGTGGCAACGGGATCAACCAGCCCTGATCTCCCCACAGCCCCCACCAGCAGCCAGGTGTCCTGGGCTATGGATTTGTCTCCCGTGGTGGAATAAATCCCTGGGGAGATGAGGGGACTGGTTCCCCGGGCACTGACACTGCCCACGGAGCCGGGGGCTGGGCAGGCACTGCCATTAGCAGCTTGATTTTAATTATCCTGCCACGCAGGCAACGGAATCGAGTCTGCACGGGGGCTCTTGGCCCTTTCCTCTACTGAGCTGGGGAGGATTCATTCCCGGGATGGAGGGAGATGGCAGGAGGGAGCTCAGGGAAGAACGTCCCCTGCGCACGGGAGCGCCTGGGCCCCTTGTTTAACCGTGGCTCTTGTGGGGGGGTGAGGGGTGGCAAGAGCCCGGGGTGCCCCTGCCCGGGGTGCCCCAGCACCCAGGGGTGCCCTCGGTGACACCGGGGGCTGCGGGAAGGTGGGGACCTGGGAAGGGTCCTTGGGGACCTCAAGAGGTGGTGACAAGGGGGTGAACCCGTCACCGCCGGGGGGGGAGGGCAGCTTTGGTGGGCAAAGGTGGGCAGCAGCCCCCACCCCGCTGCCAGGCTGGGGCTTGGAGTGTCCCTTTGTCACCCCTCAACCCTGTGGCTGCGGGTGGGGTTTGTGTGGGGCCTGGGAGAAGCCCCAGAGCTGGGAACATGCTCCTGACATGCTGGAGGGCAGGGATGGCAGCTCCAGGGACCTGGACAGGATGGAGAGGGGGTCCTGCAAACAGCATGAGGTTCAGCAAGGCCAAGGGCAGGGTCCTGCCCATGTGGGGGCAATTCCCAGCACAAATCCAGGCTGGGCAGAGAATGGAACCTGGGCCAGGCTCTCCCCACCCTCACAGCCCAGAATTTCTCCCTCCCATCTCAGCTCCAGCTCCCTCTGCCAGCTGGAAACCCTTCCCCCTGCTCCCATCCCTCCCTGCCCTTGTCCCAAGCCCCTCCCCAGCTTTCCTGGAGCCCCTTCAGGCCCTGGAAGGTGCTCTCAGGTCTCCCTGGAGCCTTCTCTTCTCCAGGCTGAACAACCAGGTCTCTCATTTCCTTCTGGAGAGGACCCACATTGTCCCCAGTTTTCCCTACATCTCCCAGATACCTCCAGAAGCTCTTCATGTTCTCCGTGATGTCCCCAGCCAGATTCCATTCCATCAGGGCTTTCCCTTTCCTGACCTGGTCCTTGGCTGCTCAGACAAGCCCCCTCCCAGGCTCCCTGTCCTCCTTCCACCCTCCCTAGACTTCTTTGCTGTGTTGAGAGTTTGTCCAGGAGCTCCCTGTTTATCCATGCAGGTCTCCTGGTGTTTTTGCCTGCCTCCCCTTTTGCTGGGATGCAGCATTCCTGAGCTTGGAGGAGCTGATCCTAGAACATTAACCAGCTTTCTCGGGCTTCTTTGCCCTCCAGGGCTTTATCCCACAGGACTTTACCAAGCAGGTCCCTCAGGAGGCCAAAGTCTGCCCTCCTGATGTCCAGGACTGTGACCTTGTGCTGCGCCCTCCTCGCTGCCTTTGGGATCTTACAGAATCATGGAATCATTTGGGTTGGGAAAGACCTTTGTGATCACCCAGTCCAACCCTTCCCCAGCCCTGCCAAGGCCACCCCTGCCCCGTGTCCCTCAGCACCATCTCCAGGGCTTGGAAACCCCTCCAGGGATGGGGACTCCCCCCTGCCCTGGGCAGCCTGGGCCAGGCCCTGACAACCTTTGCCAGGAAGGAATTCCAGGGGTCCCTGGAATGGGCAGGGGTCCTGGAAATGGGCAGGGGTCCCTAGAAGGGGCAGGGGTCCCTAGAAGGGGCAGGGGTCCCCAAAACATGCCAGGCCCCCCAGGGCACCCACCAAACCCCCCCCCAGATCGAGAGCCAGCAGCACCATGCCCGGTGCCAGCCCAACCTGGGATGTCCCCAGCCAGTGTCACCAGCCCCAGGGCTGGGCTTGGGAAGGAGATGGAAAAACCCAACCCAGGCCAAGCAGAGGGTTGGGAAAAGAGGGATTTCTCTGGCAAGATTGATGCTGACAGCCAGCTGGGAGAAGGCAGGGGCCAGTCACCCCGTGCCGGGCTGTCACCTCCAATCAGGACACGCCACCAACCTCCAGGGACTGTTTTGATCCTTCATGGGAAGGATTTTTTAAATTTTTTTTTTTTAATATTTTTTTTTTCCTCCCCCTCAATCAAATTAATCTGAAGTGAAAAACGTGGAGCTGACAAAGGGAATATTTAGAGAGCAAAGGAAGGAACATCAAAGGGAGCGGGCGGGTCCCAGGGCGACGGCAGCGGCAGGAGCTGGGGACAAGGTTACCGGGAGGTTGAGAGATGGGCAGTGGTTGTGGCTTCTGTCTCTGGGGGACACTGGGTCCTGACTGGCCACTTTGGGCACGGGGATGGTGGGGGGGGAGTGGAGCAGTCCAGAGGACTGGGTGGAGGATGGATGGATGGATGGATGGATGGATGGATGGATGGATGGAGGGATGGGGAGCAGCCCTGAGGAGAAGGACCTGGGGGTGTTGGGTGAGGAGAAGATCAACAGGAGCCAGCAAAGCCACCCGTGTCCTGGGCTGGCAGCAGCACTGGGACCAGCAGGGCCAGGGAGGGGATTGTCCCCTCTGCTGAGACCCCCCTGCAGGGCTGGGGCCACCTCTGGGGTCCCCAACACAGGAAGGACATGGAGCTGTTGGAGAGAGGCCAGAGGAGGCTCCAGAGATGATGGGAGGGCTGGAGCAGCTCTGCTCTGGAGACAGGCTGGGAGAGTTGGGGTGTTCAGCCTGGAGAAGAGAAGGCTCCAGGGAGACCTGAGAGCACCTTCCAGTGCCTGAAGGGGCTCCAGGAAAGCTGGGGAGGGGCTTGGGCCAAGGGCAGGGAGGGATGGGAGCAGGGGGAAGGGTTTCCAGCTGGCAGAGGGAGCTGGAGCTGAGATGTGAGGGAGAAATTCTGGGCTGTGAGGGAGGGGAGAGCCTGGCCCAGGTTGCCCAGGGAAGCTGTGGCTGCCCCATCCCTGGCAGTGTTGAAGGGCAGGTTGGATGGGGCTTGGAGCAGCCTGGAATGGTGGGAGGTGTCCCTGCCCATGGCAGGGGGTGGGACTGGGTGGGCTTTGAGGTCCCTTCACTTCAAACCACCCCTTGGTTCTATGACCAGGTGGCACCACCAGCCCACACCAGGGACAAGAGAGGACCCCACCTCCCACCTCCAACCCCACCCCCATCCCCAGCCTGTACCTTCTTCCCGATGAGCTTCTTGCGCAGGAACTCCCGGGCTTCAAACATGTAGGGAATGTCATAGAGGGGCCTCAGCTTCCTGTTCTTGTCCTGCAGTGGGGACAAAGAGGGGACACAGGTCAGGGGAGGTCCCCAAAAGAAAAAAAAGTTGGGGTTGCTCAGTGGGAATCCTTCCATGGTACCGTGGGCTTCTGCCCAAGGAGTGGGGACATCCCCCCAAGGACTGGAGGCAGCCCACATGGACCACGGGCATCCCACCCCCCCATGGGGTATCCCCCAGGGCTCTGCAGCATCCTGCCCAAATCTGTCCCCCTTCCCCTATGTCAGGAGAACTCCTGAAAGCCCAGGAGCCCTCAAAAGATCAGGAGAGCCCCAAAAGACCAGAAGAGCACCCGGAAATCTAGGAGAGGACACAAAAGCCCAGGAGAGTCTCCAAAAGACCAAGAGAGCTTTTAAAAGAGCACAAGAGCACCTGGAATCCCAGGAGGGTCTCCCAAAGACCATGAGAACCCCTGAAACCAGAGAAGCTGTGGCTGCCCCATCCCTGGCAGTGTTGAAGGGCAGGTTGGATGGGGCTTGGAGCAGCCTGGAATGGGGGGAGGTGTCCCTGCCCATGCAGGGGTGGGACTGGATGGGATTTAAGATCCCTTCCCATCCCAACCATTTCATGATTCTATCAAATACCTGCCCTGGCAGCAATTCTCCAGTGCTCAAAACCCTCTGGTCCCTCCCCAGTTCCCAGCAGAGCTCTGAGCACCAGGGGCTGTGCTGGCAGCCACTTCAGAGCAACAGAGAAACGTCCCACCCCTCATCTGCCCCCCAGCGCCTTCAGCCACAGCTCCACCCAGGCTGAGACCCCCTGCCCGAGGGGACACGGCTGAGCAGCTGGGGCTGGGCAGCCCTTCAGCAGCTCAGACACCTTTGAGGTTCAGCAAATGAACACGAAAAGCTGATGGAGCAACGGGGACATGAACTCGATTCCCCGACCCTCAAACATCCCGCAGTTACACCCGGGCAGAAACACCTTGCTTTGTTGCTTTGCTGGTTTTTTGTAACTTACTCTGCAAGCCCAGAGCTCCTAGAACAGCTTCACTCCGAGCTGCCTCCCCTGGCCATGGGATTTACTGGTGTGAGATGTGATCCTCAGGGAATGACACCCTGGGTTAGTGGCACAGGGGGAAGCGAGAGGGGCTGGGACGGCTGAGCGGGATGGATCCGCTCCCTGGGCACCTGTGGGTGCCAAAACACCAGCCCTGGCCTTCCCTGCCTGCTGGGGGGACTCATCAGCCACTCCAAAATAATTAACAAAAACCCCAAATCAGCACGTTAAGCTCACCCAATCACAGGTGGGGGACAAGGAGGTTATTTTGTTGGGAGAAACTCAACGCACGGAGCTTGGGAGCTGCTGCAGGAGCTGGTGGGGGGAGGTGGGATCTGCTTGTTTCCCCCCCCCACCCTGGGATAAAGAGACAGAGATTTAAATGCCCAGAGCCTGGGAACGTGCTGCTCCCTCGCAGGCACCGCAGCCACGTGCCAGGAGCCCGGGATAAGGGGCTGGATTTTAGTGGGAATTAAAGCTGGAGCATCTCAAAAGCTTCAGGCACCAGAGAAGTAGCAGCAGCAGCCCCACAACCCCCTCCTCCTGAACCCCCCCACCCCCAGGTGGCTTATAATCCCCCTCAATTAGGGCCCTCCTGTCCAATTAACATCATTAGGCTGTGGAGTAGCCAATTAAAGTTAATTTTCAAGGAAGCTCCAAGGAAGGGTTGAATCCTGCCCGGGGTGGCGGGGGGGGGGGGGTGTGAACCACCCAGCACCCTCAGGTCCCACTGCTGGGGGGCCTCAATCCCAGCCCCTTTCCCATGGGATGGGGACATTGATGGCTGTGGGAGCATTTGGACAGCCCGACCCCAGGGATGAACTGGGAATCCCTCCTCCCCCTGGGTAGGAGGTGGGCGTTTTCTTGCAAGAATCCCAGCATGGGATGCTGGGGGTGCCAGTGCTCACGGGGTGGGGGGACCAGGACCAGCAGCCCAGTGGTGGCACAGGATGGCAGCTGGGAGAGCTGTCCCCCCTCCCCTGCCAGCCCAATTAGAGAAGCTGATTATTTGCTAAAGCAATTAGCAGAGCAAATCAACTCGGAGCCACACGGCAGAGATTAAGCCCAGGTGGAGATTTCCAGCTGCCACTGGGAGGGACTGGGAGCGAGGCCAGCAGTGTGTCCCTAGGGGCTGGGGGACACCAGAGGGACCCCAGGGTGGGGGGGACCTGCCCTCTTCAGGGCCTGCCAGTTTGTGCCAGGGGAAGGATCTGATCCCAAGCAAGAGGAGCTCCATCCTGGGATTAGAGCTGCTGGAGAGAGGCTAGAGGAGCCACAGAGATGCTGGGAGGGCTGGAGCAGCTCTGCTCTGGAGACAGGCTGGTAGAGCTGGGGTGTTCAGCCTGGAGAAGAGAAGGCTCCAGGGAGACCTGAGAGCACCTTCCAGTGCCTGAAGGGGCTCCAGGAAAGCTGGGGAGGGAGGCTCTCTGCTTTCCTGGAGCTGCTGCTGCTCCTCTCATCCCTTTCCTGGCAGACACTGCCCAGCTCCTGGGACGGACCCCGTGAAGAGCTGCAGAGCGTCGCCCACGCGCCGCTCTCCCTGCCCGCTGCTGGGGAGCTGAGATCCCAGGTGCTGACCCAGGCTTTGGGCTGGGAATCCCGTCTCCCAAGGTTCAGCAGCTGCCTCTGCTGCTCACCAGCTGCTCGCTCCCCCTGCAGCCCCCATGCCTGGGGTCACCACCTCGCCAGGAGCTGGGCTGGAATTCCCCCTCGGAGCGCCTCCCGGCGACGCCGGGTGCAGCTGAGGACGCGGAGGGGTGGGAACCACAGGTGACACAGCTCAGCAACGTGTCCCTGTTCCTCCAGCCCCCAGCAGGAGCTGGCTCCAGGTGTTTTCCACATAGCCAGGGTGATGGAATCAGAGAATCATGGAATGGTTTGGGTTGGAAGGACCTCAAAGCCCACCCAGTCCCACCCCTGCCATGGGCAGGGACACCTCCCACCAGCCCAGGCTGCTCCAAGCCCCATCCAACCTGCCCTTCAACACTGCCAGGGATGGGGCAGCCACAGCTTCCCTGGGCAACCTGGGCCAGGGTCTCACCACCCTCACAGCCCAGAATTTCTCCCTCACATCTCAGCTCCAGCTCCCTCTGCCAGCTGGAAACCCTTCCCCCTGCTCCCATCCCTCCCTGCCCTTGGCCCAAGCCCCTCCCCAGCTTTCCTGGAGCCCCTTCAGGCACTGGAAGGTGCTCTCAGGTCTCCCTGGAGCCTTCTCTTCTCCAGGCTGAACACCCCAGCTCTACCAGCCTGGCTCCAGAGCAGAGCTGCTCCAGCCCTCCCATCATCTCCATGGCTCCTCTGGCCTCTCTCCAACAGCTCCGTGTCCTTCTGGTGTTGGTTGCTCCAGAACTGGAGCCTCAGCCAGAACTATTCTCCTCTAATGCCGGCCAAACAACAATTTCAACCACTACAAAATAACTTTCTGCAGCAATCCCCGTGGCTCTCAGCAGGGGCTTCCTTGCCAGGGACAGTCCTGGTTTGGATGAGGGAATTTCCAGTTGCTGATTCCAGCCCTGAACGGTGCCGGGTGAGGGAACACACTGGAGCAGCCAGCGAGCTCTGGGCTGGTGCCAGGCTCCCACAGGCCCAGGGCTGAGGGGCAGGTAGCCAAAGGATGCCTGTAATTAGCCCCAGTGTTTAATTTAATAAAACAAAGGACCCCAAACCCCAGCCCTGCTGCATCCCAAAAACGCCGCCTGTTGTTGCCAACGGTCTCGACTCCGCGCCGGCGCAGCCGACTTGGTGATTGCTGCAGAAACAACTTCCAGGAGCTGCTTTCAGTGCTGCTTCCCAGGGTGCCAGCGCTGACACGGTGCCAGTTTTAGGGGGGTGGGATTTAGGGAAGGAGGGGGCTCGTGGCCCAGTGTCAGGAACAGGGATGAGTGGCAGCCACTGGCAGGGCTGGCCCTGCCGCGCTCTGGCCGTGGCACCCGCTGCTGAAGCCCCTCCAGGCTCAGATTTGGGGGATGCTGCCCCAGGTGCTCTGGGATGTCCAGGGAATCACTGGGCACAATGATCTGAGGGAGAAATTCTGGGCTGTGAGGGTGGGGAGAGCCTGGCCCAGGTTGCCCAGGGAAGCTGTGGCTGCCCCATCCCTGGCAGTGTTGAAGGGCAGGTTGGATGGGGCTTGGAGCAGCCTGGGCTGGTGGGAGCTGTCCCTGCCCATGACAGGGGGTGGGACTGGATGGGCTTTAAGGTCCCTGCACCCCAAACCATCCCATGATTTGATGATGATTCAATCTTTGGGGAACAATTTCTGAATTCAGGGTTTGTTGCTGGAACAGGGCAGAAGTTCCAGGGCTCTGCTGTAACCTCTGCCCAGCTCCAAGGACCTTTCTGCAATGTCAGGTCAGGCAGAGCCCCCTTCCCAGAGTGGGCAAAGCCCCTTCCCCGGGTGGGCAGAGCCCCTTCCCAGGCTGGGCAGAACCCCCTTCCCAGGCACTAATTGGGGAAACCACCCGAGCACGACGTGACCCCTCCCCAGGGACTTCATTACCCGGCGGCCCTTTAGCAAGGAGCACAAAGAGCCACCTCTCCACAGACCAGGAGATAATGTCACTGCTAATGAGGAAACTGAGGTGTATAAAAATAGTCAGTAATTTCAGAAGGGTATTTTTTAGGGTCTTTTTTTTCCTTTCTAATTTTACAACATGGCAATGCTTGAATTCTATTTTAAATGAACCTCAGTTCCTCCGGCGCCCTCGGGGAGCCACGGGAGCTCCAGAAAAGGAGCCCAGGGAGAGATGCTCTGAACATCCCACAGCCCAGACCCTTGGAAAAGCTGATTTAGCCCCTTATCAGCTCACACCATGATCTGCTGGAGATGCCCCAGTGGCACCAATGACCTTAGAGCATGGACAAAGCCAGCCAGGCGCATCCCACCTGGACCAGCTCAGCTTTTCCCTGCAAGGGATGGTTACACGGGAGACAGAGCACTTGTTTTCACAGCCTTTTTCCTTCTGACACCAGAATGACTCCCCCCACAGCTCGTGTGTCTTCCTCACGTATGCTTTTGCCCCCCCAAAAAACTGGAGCAATCATGGGATTCAATTTGGACTGATGCTGGGGACCCATCTGCTCGCTGCACCACAGACCCCTCAAGGCCTTCTAGGATGTTTCAGAAGAGATTTTTCCCTGCCTGGTTTCAACTTCTTATCTTTGCCTTAGAGCTCAGCAGGCCTGTGAAGGGGCAGGAAAGGACGTGCCGCCCCTGAGGGGGTATCTCTGCCCACCCACAATCCTGTCTCCAACACGCTGCAGCCACCCCCGGAGGGGACAGGACCTGTCCCCTGCTGAGCTGCTGCCGTGGGGACCCTGAGCCTGATCCCAGGCTGCTCAAATCCTGCACATCCCAGAGACATCCCCTCTGGTGGCACAGGGGGATGATCCCTTCCCTGATCCCTCTCCCCGAGGCTGCCACACTGGGATGGCATCTCGAGGGACCTGGACAAGCTGGAGAGGTGGGTCTGTGCAAACCCTATGGAGTTCAACAAGGCCAAGTGCAAGGTCCTGCCTTTGGTGGAGAGCAATCCCCAAGAACAAATCCAGGCAGGGCAGAGAATGGATGTCAGAACACCAGGCACTTCTGCTGGCTCAGGAGGATTCCAGCACTTCAGTGGAAGTTCACTGGGAAGCACTTTAGCCCAGCCCAGCCTCTGGGGTTTATTCCCACGGCACCAAGCAGAGGCAGCACTTGGTGCTGCGGCTGTTGGCAGAGCATAAGGTGGGAGATGGATCTTCCTCCTTGCTGCATCCTCCTCCTCCTGGCTCCACAGGACCTGGAGCTGCAGGGTGTGAGTTGAAGATCACCCGCAGTCACGGAGATGCTGCCTCAGGGAGAAGCTGCTCTGGAATTGCCAACAAACTCCTGCCCATCACAGAACCGCTGAGTCGTTCAGGTTGGAAAAGACCTCGAAGAACATCGAGTCCAACCACAAGCTGACTCTGCCAACCAGTAACCCAACTCTACCAAGTCTAGTGCTTAAAACATGTACCACAGCACCACATCTCCAGGGCTTGGAAACCCCTCCAGGGATGGGGACTCCCCCCCTGCCCTGGGCAGCCTGGGCCAGGCCCTGACAACCCTTGCCAGGAAGGAATTGTTCCCCAGATCCAACCTCAGCCTCCCCTGGCACAACTTGAGGCCGTTCCCTCTGGTCCTGTCGCTTGTTCCTGGGGAGCAGAGCCCGACCCCCCTGGCTCCAACCTCCTCTCAGGCAGCTGCAGAGCCAGCAGGTCTCCCCTCAGCCTCCTTTGCTGCAGGCTCAACACCCCCAGCTCCCTCAGCTGCTCCTCACAAGTTCTCCAGCCCCTTCTCCTTGAGCTCCAGCCCCTTCCCCAGCTCCGGGGCCCTTCCCTGGACACGCTCCAGCCCCTCCATGTCCTTCTTGTCCTGAGGGGCCCAGAACTGGACACAGATGATGTCTCCACGGTCTCCCCATCCCAGGATCAGCCAAAGCTCCAGGGCTGCCCACAGCCCAACACCAGCCCAGCCCGGGCCTCTCCACGCTGCTCCTCTCTACTTTGCTGCTTTGGGGTTTGGTGTTAAATCTTTTCTTTTTCAGCTGTGAAGCTTTTGCTCTCTCAGCCATGAGCAGTTTCCCAGGCTGCCAGGGGCTGTAATCCATACGGGAACCCAACCGTGCCAGCTCACAAATGAATCCAGCCCGGATCAGGCCTCATACCTGGTCCTGGCAGATCCCCCAGGAACCAGGCTCCAGCTGTGCCCTGTTTGCACATTTGTTTCCAGCCAGGGGAAAAAAATAACAACACCACAACAACCAACAAGAAAACACAACACGTGCAATAAAGGAGCAACGTTTTCCAGGGGTCTGGAGCAGCCCAGAGCCCCCCAGCCCAGGCAGCAGCACCTCGTGCCAGCGGGAGCTGCATCTCAGCGACCCGGAGCTCCGGCTCAAACGCCAAACAATCGCCTTCTCACCAGGGGAACGACTTGGGAGGGGGGGGAAGGGAGAGGAGAGATGTGCAAGCTCATCACTTTTCCGCTCGGAAAAGCACAACACCCCGGGGGCAGAAAAACAGGTTGCGAGAAGCTGCTGACTTCAGATGTCTTCTCCCTGGAAGCTCTCACAGCCCCTATGAAATATTGATCAGGGAACTCCGGTGCCCCCGGTCCCTGCTCCCGCCTCTCCCAGGCTGCACCTCTTCCTCTGCCAATATTTAGAAGACATTAAAGGCCCATCTGCCCCAGCACTTTGCATGTTTTCCACCGGGCTGCTCCTGCGAGGCTCCCGCGCCGCCCCAGCGCACCGGCAATCGGTTCTGTTACACAAGACATGGGTGAGCTGCCCTGATCCTTGTAGCTGTAATTTAGCAGCGAGGAGACACTGATGAGGAGTTCATGGATTTGTTCCTCATTAATCTTTTATGCTGGCTGAGTGTGGAGAGCTTTTTTTTTTGCTCTTTTTTTTTGTTGTTGTTGTACCAAACCTTGCTCGACAAATAGGGAAACAAGATCCTCTCTCCAGGAGGACCCGGCGGCTGATCCGGCTGCCACCACCAGTGCCAGGCAGGATCCCTCAGCAGGTTGGGCTCACCTGGGCCCTGGTAGCCTTGAAATCACCTCCACCACCAAGATCCTGGCCCATCCCAGCCTTTGAGCTGCTGCAAGCAGGGACCATCCTCATGGCACCAACGGGAGATGATGAGCTGGAGCAGCCTGGCTGAGCTGGAGGATCCCACGGGTTCATCCAAAGGTTGGCTGCCTTGAGGCACACGTTGCTAGAAGGATAAAGGCACCCAGAAGAGCCCAACTCAATGGGAGAAACCAGCAGATGGGTGGTAAGCCAAGAAAATGAGGGATCCTCCTTGGAAAGGGGTGGAAACCCCTGCTGAGTGTGGGTGCAGCCAGGAGGCCTCCCTGGGTTGGACAACAGGGGCTTGTAGCCCAGAAACCACCCGTGTCCTGGGTTGGCACCAGGAGCAAGACCAGCAGGGCCAGGGAGGGGATTGTCCCCTCTGCTCTGCTCTGCTGGGACCCCCCTGCAGGGCTGGGAACAGCTCTGGGGTCCCCAGCACAGGAAGGACATGGAGCTGTTGGAGAGAGGCCAGAGGAGGCCCCGGAGATGATGGGAGGGCTGGAGCAGCTCTGCTCTGGAGACAGGCTGGGAGAGTTGGGGTGTTCAGCCTGGAGAAGAGAAGGCTCCAGGGAGACCTGAGAGCACCTTCCAGTGCCTGAAGGGGCTCCAGGAAAGCTGGGGAGGGGCTTGGGCCAAGGGCAGGGAGGGATGGGAGCAGGGGGAAGGGTTTCCAGCTGGCAGAGGGAGCTGGAGCTGAGATGTGAGGGAGAAATTCTGGGCTGTGAGGGTGGGGAGAGCCTGGCCCAGGTTGCCCAGGGAAGCTGTGGCTGCCCCATCCCTGGCAGTGTTGAAGGGCAGGTTGGATGGGGCTTGGAGCAGCCTGGAATGGTGGGAGGTGTCCCTGCCCATGCAGGGGTGGGACTGGATGGGCTTTGAGGTCACTTCCCATCCAAACCATTCCATGATTCTCTGATCCCCTTTGCCATCCTGCTGACTCCACGAGGGACAGACACTGGAGCCATGGAGGGGAACCACCCCTGCACCCCCACTCTGGTGCCACCCTGGAAAAGCTGGAGCAGCTGCTGAGCTGCAGCGGGGCCGGAGGCGTCGAGCCGGGCGCAGGGAGTGGCTCCATCATTCCCAGCCCTGCAGGAGCATCTGCATCACCAGCATTTGTCCCACCACCCAAACAGCCCCGCGGGGCTCTGCAGAGCAATCCCAGCTCCCTCCTAACACACCACATCCCAGCCACCTCCACCGAATTCCCAACCAACCCCCAGCAGCACGGCGGGGACGCAGCCGCCGCCGCTCCTGGCACGAGCCGCGCTCCCCAGAGCCCGAGGGTGGCAGAAGAGGCTCTGCAGGGACAGGAGGAGCCCATCCATGTTCCCAGCTAGGGATCCAACTGCTGCCAAGCCCAGCACAGCCACCCTCCCTCCCAAACCCAGCTGGCGGCAGGAAAAGCTCCAGGCAGACACCTGCAAACCATCTGTCGAGCAGCCCTCGCCCAGCGCGGCACCAACCGCGGCGCCGCCACCCAGAGGGGACGGGCAGGACCAGGTGCCCACCAAGGCTACACCATCAGGTGCCCCCAGGAGTCACAGCTTCGGAAGAAAAAGCTCATTTCCCACGGAAAAAGCAGGTGTGGTTGGTAAAAACGGGTGTGGTGGGATTCCTTCCTAGACAGCTTGTGCTCCAAGTCTCAACCAGGATCAGGAATCTATCTCAAACGGCATCAAAATTTATCAATCTCTGCAGCTGCCTGAGAGGAGGTTGGAGCCAGGGGGGTCGGGCTCTGCTCCCCAGAACACGCGACAGGACCAGAGGGAACGGCCTCAAGTTGTGCCAGGGGAGGCTGAGGTTGGATCTGGGGAACAATTCCTTCCTGGCAAGGGTTGTCAGGGCCTGGCCCAGGCTGCCCAGGGCAGGGGGGAGTCCCCATCCCTGGGGGGGTTTCCAAGCCCTGGAGATGGTGCTGAGGGACGTGGGGCAGGGGTGGCCTTGGCAGGGCTGGGGGAATGGTTGGATGGGGGGATCTTAAAACTCTTTTCCAATCATAATGGTTCCATGATTGTAAAACCAGGAGCTTGAGTGGCCTGGGCTGCCCTTGACCTCCAGGTCCATCCCCTGCCCTTCCTTGGCTCAGCAGCTCCTGCTCGGCGGTGCCGGACGTGGCGGGCAGCCAGCTGGGCCCCTGGGATTCATACAGCACTTCTAGTGTCACACAAACATCTTGGCACTCAGCAAAGTGCCAGGGAAGGGAGCAGAGAGCAAATCCTGCCCTTTGATGGGGTAAAAAAAGGCTCTTCTTCTAAAATCTGCTGGAGCTGGTGAAGAGCCAGTGGGGAGAAGGATGAGGAACAGGAGCTGCTGCTCCAGCCCTCTCCGAAGTGCCTTCTCCCACTCTCCAACCCCTTGTGGGTGCCTTCTCCCACTTTCTGACCCCCTTCTGGATGTCTTCTCCCACTCTCTGACCCCTCCTGGGTGCCATCTCCTGCTCTTCAGCCTCCTCACTGGTGCTGTCTCCCACTCTCCAGGGGCTGCCTGGCACAGGAGCCAGCGAATCCCTCATCCTCTTCCAGCCTGGCAGGAGCCAGCAGCTCCCTGCCTTTGGAAACATATCAGAAAGCCAAGAAACCCGCACACGAGCCTGTATGAGAAGCGAAAAAAACATCCCAGCCCAAATCCATCTGCTTTTTCTTTTTCTGAAGCCCTTTCCAGCTTCCCAGCATTCCCAGTTTGTCCCCTGCGGCAGCTCCGGCTCCTCTCGCTTTGCCCGACGTGGTGACAGCCCTGAGCTGGTGTCATAGAATCAGAGAATCATGGAATGGTTTGGGTGGGAAGGGGCCTTAAAGGCCATCTAATCCAACCCCCCTGCATGGGCAGGGACACCTCCCACCAGCCCAGGCTGCTCCAAGCCCCATCCAACCTGCCCTTCAACACCCCCAGGGATGGGGCAGCCACAGCTTCCCTGGGCAGCCTGGGCCAGGCTCTCCCCACCCTCACAGCCCAGAATTTCTCCCTCACATCTCAGCTCCAGCTCCCTCTGCCAGCTGGAAACCCTTCCCCCTGCTCCCATCCCTCCCTGCCCTTGTCCCAAGCCCCTCCCCAGCTTCCCTGGAGCCCCTTCAGGCCCTGGAAGGTGCTCTCAGGTCTCCCTGGAGCCTTCTCTTCTCCAGGCTGAACACCCCAACTCTCCCAGCCTGTCTCCAGAGCAGAGCTGCTCCAGCCCTCCCCTAGTTTTTGGAATTAGCTGCCACGGTGCCAAACACCTTCCCAGCACCATCCAGAGACCCCCCACCTGATGTCCCAGCCGTTGGGGGCTGGAGGCACCCCAAGGTGTGCCTGAGCACCCCAATGCCAGCGCTGGTGCAGGGTGGGTGGACAGGCAGGAGCCAGTGTCTGGGATAAATGAGAAAATCCGGAGCCTTGGCTTTGTGTCCTGAGAAAACACAGCTGGAAGGTGCCCCAGGGCCATCCCAACAATCCTTGAAGAAATCCCCCCTGCCAATGTCAACCTTATCTGGGCAGCACAGGCAGGAGCAGGGACCTTGCAGTCCCGGAGCAGCAGCACAGCCTGGAATGCAGCTGGGACATTCCCACTCCCCATTCCCTCTGCACCTCCTCCCTCCAGCCCTGAGCAGTCCCCAGCAGCAACCACATCCATCCCCAGCCAGGGGAGACTTCCAAATTTCAAAGAAACCCAACTCAGCACCACCAGGATGGGTTTTTTTCCCTGTTTTTTTTCCCCTTGGAGCCAGGCTCCATGTGTTTGCCTCCCCCTCCCAGCCATGACCAATTAAGATACCAATTTAGATAAACCAGGGGAGCTGATTTGTGGGGCTGCTGCATCCTCTGGAGAGGCTGGAATTGAGTTGTTCCAGGGAGTGAATTCCTGACTTTAAAAACCAAGCCTCTGGAATGCCAGGAATGGTGGTGACACCCTGGTCCCCCAAGCCAGAAACCTGAAGGGATCCAGCTTGGTCCTCCTCCCAGGGATGGGAATCTGTTCCCACCCTCATCCAGGTGTGAGGGACCAGCCCTCAGCACCTGCTGTGGGGAGTGGGGTCTGCCCCACTGGGAGCCCCCCAAGGAAGGCAAAGGGCTGCCTGAGCCTGGGAATAAGGTGCTGGGAGGAGACAGGACAGAGAGAACCATGATGGAGAGAAGGATGGAGGAGCAGAGGGGCTGGAGGTCCAGCCCAGTTCCTCAGTCATGGCTCAACCACCCTTAGGATCACCCAGTTGATCATCCTTGTGATCCGTTCCTGAAGGAAACACCTGTAGCAGGAGGAGCTGTGGGGGGGGCTTGGGGAGCCCCACCAGCACCAACCCCTCCTTGGCTGGCCCAGCGCTGCACCCAGGAGTGGGGATTCTCTGGGATCTCTGATCTTCCCTCTCCTTCTCTCCCTTTCCTGCCTGAATCATTTAGTAACACGAGGCCCAAGCACGATTTTCTCAGGCTGTGCAGCTTGAACACACATGTGCTGTGACCTGAACATGTGTGTGCTGTGACCTGAACACACGGTGCTGTGACCTGAACACACGTGTGCTGTGACCTGAACATGTGTGTCCTGTGACCTGAACACACGTGTGCTGTGACCTGAGCACGTGTGTGCTGTGACATGAACACACGTGTGCTGTGACCTGAGCATGTGTGTGCTGTGACCTGAACATGTGTGTGCTGTGACCTGAGCACATGTGCTGTGACCTGAACATGTGTGTGCTGTGACCTGAGCACGTGTGCTGTGACCTGAGCATGTGTGTGCTGTGACCTGAACACACGTGTGCTATGACCTGAACATACGTGTGCTGTGACCTGAGCACGTGTGTGCTGTGACCTGAGCACATGTGCTGTGACCTGAGCACGTGTGTGCTGTGACCTGAGCACGTGTGTGCTGTGACCTGAACACACGTGTGCTGTGACCTGAGCATGTGTGTGCTGTGACCTGAGCACGTGTGTGCTGTGACCTGAACATGTGTGTGCTGTGACCTGAACACACGTGTGCTGTGACCTGAACATACGTGTGCTGTGACCTGAACACACGTGTGCTGTGACCTGAACATACGTGTGCTGTGACCTGAACACATGTGTGCTGTGACCTGAGCATGTGTGTGCTGTGACCTGAGCACGTGTGTGCTGTGACCTGAGCACATGTGCTGTGACTTGAACACATGTGCTGTGACCTGAACATGTGTGTGCTGTGACCTGAGCACGTGTGTGCTGTGACCTGAGCACGTGTGCTGTGACCTGAACATGTGTGTGCTGTGACCTGAGCACGTGTGCTGTGACCTGAACACATGTGCTGTGACCTGAACATGTGTGTGCTGTGACCTGAACATGTGTGTGCTGTGACCTGAGCACGTGTGTGCTGTGACCTGAACACATGTGCTGTGACCTGAACACGTGTGTGCTGTGACCTGAGCATGTGTGTGCTGTGACCTGAGCACGTGTGTGCTGTGACCTGAACACATGTGCTGTGACCTGAACACGTGTGTGCTGTGACCTGAGCATGTGTGTGCTGTGACCTGAGCACGTGTGTGCTGTGACCTGAACACATGTGCTGTGACCTGAACACGTGTGTGCTGTGACCTGAGCATGTGTGTGCTGTGACCTGAGCACGTGTGTGCTGTGACCTGAGCACGTGTGTGCTGTGACCTGAACACACATGAACTGTGACATGAACACACATGACCCGTGACATGCACACACGTGTGCTGTGACTTCCCTGCTCTCAATAACCAGCCCTCCCACTGGGGCATCCCACTCTGTGCTGGGAATTGTTCCCCCCCCCATGGGCAGGACTTTGCCCTTGGCCTTATGACTCTGCCCTGAGCCAAGGGGGGATCTCCCTGGTGAGGGTTCCCAGGGTCCCCACAGCACCTGGGCAGGGTGGAAGCAGCATCCTCACCTGCACACACATTGTTCCTCCACAGAGACAGGCAACACCACCAGCTCCTGCCCCCAGATCCCTCTGGTGCTGGGTGATGAGGGAGGGAGATGAAAGGCTGCAGGATTTTATGACCCTGCCTTTTGACTTTGTCATTTCCCATCTCCTCCCTCAGGTGCCTGGGGACAGGTTTGGGATGGAGATGGACCTTCCTGTGCTAAGGAGATGCTGCCTGCTCTGGTGGGCACAGGTCTGGCCCCAGGGGGGACAGGGCAGCTTGCAGCCAAACCAGGGAAAACCTTCCAGAACGGCCCCAAATCAACCCAAAATACAGATGGTTTCACAGGCCTTGAGCCCAGGCTCCAGTAGAATCATAGGATCATGGAATGGTTTGGGTTGGAGGGACCTTAAAGGCCATTGTAAGGGCCCTCCAGAGTGTCACCTCACCACACAGATGGTGTGGTCAGGACATGTGCTGATCCCACTGCCCGTGTTCCCAAGGCTGCCTCTGGGTTCCCCAGTTAAACCTTCTTCTTTCTAGGTTTTATTCTTCTTTAGTTCCTTCTGCATTTTCATCCCTGGCTCTGCTTAGGTGCTTGCTTAATTACCTCTGACTGCAGTTAATGAAATGTTTTCCTCCCTCCCCTTCCAGATTATGAGGGTTTTTTTAAAAAAAACCAAACCAACAACCAACCAAAACAAGCCCGAGGCAGGGCAACCAGGCACCTTGCTGAGCTGGGTGTCCCTCTCCCCTGAGCTCCCCCAGCCCCTCGATGCCCAGAGACCCCAACTGCTGCTCCCAGTTAATCCCTGCTCCATGACCTGGACCTTTCTACGCTGGGGGAGCTGATTTTGGGGCACCCCCATCCCTGGCAGTGTTGAAGGGCAGGTTGGATGGGGCTCGAAGCAGCCTGGGCTGCTGGGAGGCGTCCCTGGGACTGGCTGAGCTTTAAAGTCCCTTCCAACCCAAATCATTCCATGATTCCATAACTTGGCTGCAATCCAGCAACCCGGGGATGCGGGGGAATCAGCACCAAGACCCCCGGGGGTCCAGAACCCACATTCAGAGCCCCCCCCCGGGCAGCTCCGGAGCCGGCAGGGAGGAGACAAACACCCCCAGGCCAGGCCCGGCAGCACCGGAGCCAGCCAAGGATTCCAGCAGGGAGCCAGCAGCCTTTCTGCAGTCTCCTTGGAGACCTGGATCAGGGACCACTCTGTAGGGAACCCACACTCCTCCTCCTCGGAGGGGCACGAGGGGCCGGGACCCCCCGCCGGTCCCGCTGGCTGCTTTGCAGCCGCCCCGTGTCCCTTCCCTGTCGGAGCCGGAGCCCCAGCAGGAGGAAGAGGCTGATCTGAGAAGTTCTTCCTAATTCAGTGTGTACAAAACAAGGCGGCGCCGTGCAGGGAGGGAGGAAATTCCCAATTCCCCTTGTTCCCACAGCAACCTGGGAGCAAGCCGGGGAGCCACGCGTGTGGAGCCGCTGCCGGCCAGGCCGGCGGGAGCCAGTGCCCCACAGCCCTGCCAGGGGGCAGGGGGGTGAAAACCAGCCCTGGAAAAGGCAGCTTTCAAGGAATCCTGGGGGAATGTTGGCTTTCTGCTCCCGGCTGGAAAGGCCTCCTCACCATTGCTCCTCACCAAACCACCGGATGAGGTTTCCACCAGAACGGCCGGCGCTCGGTGGGGGTTTCGGCTGCTCCGAGGGCATCAAAACATTGGGGTGGGAAGAAATAAAAGCATGGAAAAAAAAGCAAGAAGCAGGTAAATCCCTGCCCCCAGGAGCTGCTGGATGGTTTTAGATGGGCTGGTGGCAGGTGAAGCCGGGCAGGACCGGGTGCTGGTGCCAGCACCACAGGTCCCAGCCCTGCTGGCAGGAACCGGCTGCTCCTTCTGCCACCGAGAGGGGCACTGGGATCAAACCAGTATCCCGGCTCCCAGCCCAGCAGAGGTGCTTGGAAGGGAGGTGATGGGGACCTGCAGTGACATGGCAGAGCTTATTTTGGGCACCTTCCTGTCGCTGCCAAGCCCAGCACCTCACAGGAGGCTGGACCCGAGCACGGCGGAGGCAAAGGGAGACCAACCTGTGCACAAAGAATGGGGCGTTTTCCAAAGGCTTCAGCCCCTGGGGTTTCTCCATCAGATCCTGACACTGAAGGTTCCTACAAGGCAGCCCCTGAGCACCCCGATGCTCCCGGGGTTGGGGAGGAAGGAGGGAAGGGCTCCCCAGTCCCAGACAGCCCCACAGAGGAGGGGTGAGATGCTCTGGGTGGCCTGGAGCACCTCACTGAGCAGCACGGGGCAGGGGAAAGGAAAAGCAAAGGGTTTGGGAAGGTTCCCACCATCTCCTGCAGCCTCCTGCTTGTTCCCACTGACACCAGGGGGAGGGCAGAGCTGCTGCTGCCCTGCACGAGCAGATCACACAATCACCAAGGCTGGAAAAGACCTTTAGGATCCAGAGCAAAGGAACTGCCCCAGCTGCTGAAGGACCAGAGGGTGCTGGGCAGCACAAATCCACAGGGATGGGCCAGCCATTCCACCAGCACATCCCCCAGGAGCAGCCCACCACAGCCCTGAGCCCTGGAAACGGGGCTCAACCACCTGCCCAGAGCAAAGAGCCGCAGCAGCACCCGCAACACCCAGGGGAAACTGAGGCAGGGGCTGAGGGAGGCACTGGTCTCCCTGCAGCCCCCCCAAGGCCTCCTGCAGCCCCGGGGGATGGGGCTCCCCCAAGAAGAAAAACAGGGCGCTGAGGAGAGGGGGACGAGGCCAGGTAGAAGAGGAGCCCCACGAGGAGGGGTCTCCACCCCGGGACGCCGACGATCGTCACCCCCCCGGTCCGACCCACCGCGCATCCCCACGGTCACCTGGGTGCTGTCCCCTTCCAGCCGTGGGGGTCGGATGCTGGACAGGTGAATGGTTTTGTGGTCCCCAGAGTTGAGCTTCACCACGATGGCATCTGCGTTCAGCACCTGCATCACCTGGGGAAGGGGAGGGAGGCCGAGGTGAGCACCGTGCCCATGGGCAGCGCAGCCCCCCGGAGCCGCCACCGCCCTGCCCAGGAACCAGCACCCATCCCGACCTGGCAGGTGGCACCAAACGAGCAGTTCCAGCCCCACCACGGGTGCCTAATGGGTCACTGGAGTGGATGCAGCTTACCAGAACCTCCATGGTCCTGCTCTGCACACCCAAGGTGCTCAGAGATGGGCAGAGTCCTACAATTGTGCTCATGGCATCGCAGGAGGGTTTGGGGGGGAAGGGACCTTTCAAGGCCATCCAGATCCAACCCCCCTGCATGGGCAGGGACACCTCCCACCATTCCAGGCTGCTCCAAGCCCCATCCAACCTGCCCTTCAACACTGCCAGGGATGGGGCAGCCACAGCTTCCCTGGCCAACCTGGGCCAGGCTCTCCCCACCCTCACAGCCCAGAATTTCTCCCTCACATCTCAGCTCCAGCTCCCTCTGCCAGCTGGAAACCCTTCCCCCTGCTCCCATCCCTCCCTGCCCTTGGCCCAAGCCCCTCCCCAGCTTTCCTGGAGCCCCTCCAGGCACTGGAAGGTGCTCTCAGGTCTCCCTGGAGCCTTCTCTTCTCCAGGCTGAACACCCCAACTCTCCCAGCCTGTCTCCAGAGCAGAGCTGCTCCAGCCCTCCCAGCATCTCTGGGGCTCCTCTGGCCTCTCTCCAACAGCTCCATGTCCTTCTTGTGCTGGGGACCCCAGAGGTGGCCCCAGCCCTGCAGGGGGGTCTCAGCAGAGGGGGACAGTCCCCTCCCCAGGCTGGCAATGCTGTGGCACACTAGAGGTTCACCATCCCACACCAGGCCTCAGTCCCCCTCCCTGTGGTTTCTCTCCAAACACAAAGACCCACCACAGGCATCCACAGGCTCTCCACACATGCAAGGAGTTAAGTAGCCAGCAAAACAGGTGGCTGAGGCAGGCAGGGCTGTGCAGGCAGGGGCGTGGGGGGACAGCAGGGCTGAAGTCAAGACTGGTTTGATTTGCTCAGTTCTCATGAAATGCTGCCCAGCAGCAGCATGTGGAGCAGGACAAGCACCCGGGGACAAGGCACAGCCCTTCCCCTGCTGCTCCCAGCACAAACCCAGCTCCCCCCAGTCACACCAGGGCAGAAGGCTCCCAGTATCACCCTCCCATGGCCAGCCAGGGGAAGCAGAGCCACGCAGACCCCCCTGGAGCTCGGAGGGGGACACGGAGCACACAGAACTTTCCCCACTTGCAGCATTTTTTTTACCCCAGCAAGCACATCAGTCCCTCAAAACGTGCTCAGCCGAAGGGATAACAGGATTAGAGGACATGAAATGAGAGCAGACACTGAGGATGGCCAGGGCTCCTCATGGCACAACAAACTTCCCCCCCAGGGGACATCCCTACCCACAGACTCAGCCTCTCCCGGGACCCAGATCCTTAGTTTTCCCTGGGCAGAACCCAGCCCAGAGCCCTTGGGATGCTAAATGGGGTAATCAAATCTCATGCTTCAGGGCATCCTCCCCACTGGAGGGGCCAGGACCAGACCCCAACAGCACCCTGGGCATCTCTAACCTTCCCTTGCCTTGCAAAAACAAGATGGGAAGAGAAGATCCCGCAGCCAGGGGAGCTGTGGGTCAGATCCGAGGGCAAATCCCACACTACATCCCACAGCCACCAGGCACATCCACGCTGGAGCAGCGGTCACATCTCATCTGTCCTCAGGAGCACACAGCCCCAGCTCCCAGCACGGCCCCAGTTCTGGGCAGAAGCAGGTAACTGGTCCCCACCGGAGACTGGCCAAGCCCCTCCAGCCCCAAGCACCCCCTTCCTGGCAGGATTTCACTTGCAGGGACCTTGGCCAGGCTGACCCAGCTGTGATGGGTCTCCAAAGGGACACAGGACACTGCAGGAAGGACATGGGACCCAAGGACACTATAGGACATGGTACCCAGGGACTTGGGCCAAGGGCAGGGAGGGATGGGAGCAGGGGGAAGGGTTTCCAGCTGGCAGAGGGAGCTGGAGCTGAGATGTGAGGGAGAAATTCTGGGCTGTGAGGGTGGGGAGAGCCTGGCCCAGGTTGCCCAGGGAAGCTGTGGCTGCCCCATCCCTGGCAGTGCTGAAGGGCAGGTTGGATGGGGCTTGGAGCAGCCTGGAATGGTGGGAGGTGTCCCTGCCCATGGCAGGGGTGGGACCGGGTGGGCTTTAAGGTCCCTTCCCCCCCAAAACCAGTCTGGGATTCTGTGATGCTGCAGCTGCAAGTCCTGGGCAGGACAAGGCCGGGGGGCAGCAGGAGCTGAGGGTGGTCCCTGGGCACCCATCCCTCCTCTGCTTGGGCACCCACTCCCCTCCTCCAGGCAGGAGCTGCAGTCCCAGCTCAGAACATCACCCCATGGAACAGAAGGTGCTTTGCAGCCACTTCCCCAGGGACCCTGCAGGCAGGAAGGGGACAGGGTGACAGAGGTGACAGCAGCAGCAGAACCAGAGGCTCAGCACAGCCTCCCAAGCCATTTTTCTCGCTAACAACCCCTCAGCTGCCTGCTGCCTGCTTCCTTTATCCAATATTTATTGTGGCTTCACCTGCCTCGGAAAAGCACTTTGATAAAGGGATTGAAAAGGATTTTTTTTTCTCTCTCCTTTGTCTTTTTTTTTTTTTTTTTTTTTTTTTTAAATCTCTGCAGCTGCTTCTTGCAGAGCCTGCATGTTCCAGCACCACTTCCCAAAAATCCCCCAGGACACAACCTTCACCCTGCAGCCCAGGCTCCTCAGCCAGGGGGGGGACACACAGAGGGGAGGGCTGGGAGATGCTCCTGTGGGCAAAGCCATCACCAAGCCCCCCCCCCCCCCACCTCACTGCTCCCCTCCCCAGGCAAGTAGGTCAGACCCTGAGGTTATTTGTCATGCCAGAACTTTTCCTGGCCACAAGCACTGATCCCGACAAGGTTTCCAACCTGCCAACCCCCCTTTCACCCCAGCAGCTCCCTTGGGTGCTCACAGGGCCGAGGACCCTCCTGCCCGGGGGGTCTGTGGGGTCATCCCAGCAGTTCCCTGCCCAGCACTAATGAGGGCAGCTCATTAGCTCATCTTGGAGCAATCTCCTGCAACCTGACTTTGACAGACAGGGAGGGTAACACTGTGGGAGCCAGTGCCCAGCATGGAGAGAGGGGCTGGTGCTGTGACCCCCAACAAGAAAGCTGCTTTTTTGGGGGGCTAGGGAAGGTCTGGAGCTCAGCTCAGCAGGAGAGCAGGTCTTGGGATGGCTTTGGTGTGTCCCACTAAGCAGCTCTGCTCTGGAGACAGGCTGGGAGAGTTGGGGTGTTCAGCCTGGAGAAGAGAAGGCTCCAGGGAGACTTGAGAGCACCTTCCAGGGCCTGAAGGGGCTCCAGGAAAGCTGGGGAGGGGCTTGGGACAAGGGCAGGGAGGGCTGGGAGCAGGGGGAAGGGTTTCCAGCTGGCAGAGGGAGCTGGAGCTGAGATGTGAGGGAGAAATTCTGGGCTGTGAGGGTGGGGAGAGCCTGGCCCAGGTTGCCCAGGGAAGCTGTGGCTGCCCCATCCCTGGCAGTGTTGAAGGGCAGGTTGGATGGGGCTTGGAGCAGCCTGGAATGGTGGGAGGTGTCCCTGCCCATGGCAGGGGTGGGACTGGGTGGGCTTTGAGGCCCCTTCCCACCCAAACCATCCTGGCATTCAAGGTGTTTGGCCATGACCAAGGCTCCAAGCATTTTCCAAAGGGGAAGAAAAAGAAAGAAAAAAAAGAAGAAAAAAAAACACACACAAAAAAAACCAAGCCCAAACCAAACCCACCACGACCCCCTCACGGCCACAGCTCATCCACAACCACCTCCTCCTCCAGCCTGCCCAGCTCTGCAGCCGCTGCCTGCCTGTGCCCCAGGGGCTGCCCACGGAGCCCCACGTGCCCCAGGGGAGCAGCCGCTCCCCCCCAGCACCCTGAGGGGCTCAACCCTGCCCCACCACGGGGAGAGGGGCTGGCAGAACCTCCCCCAGCCCCACGCCCAGGGCCGTGTGTCCAACCCTCCTCAGCAGGGACTGGCTTTCGGCATCACATCTTCAGCTGTCCCCAATTCCTGGGCGCTCTTAAGAGGAGCTGACGCAGGGAATCCAGGAGAAAAGCCTCCAGCCTCTTCACATGTTTATTCCACCGCTTTTTCTCCTCGCTACTCAGGGGCATCAAATCCACAATTGAGGCCAAGCCTTAATTTCTCCTCCAACCAACCGACCGACCGACCAGCTCCCTCCCTCCCTCCCT